>NC_133472.1:31457803-31478562 GCF_025370935.1 Choristoneura fumiferana
AATTAAAAAAAGTGACGAAATACTAACAAAATGGCTGAAGTTCAAAAATTATATTTCGCTAGGTTGTGTAAGGAAATCATTTATTACCTAGTTTGCGTCTCACTCTTGTGTTGATACAAGCTTTTATTTTTAATTTATTTTTAACCTAAGTACTTCAATTAAGTAAATTCAGGTTTTTTTATGTAATAAATAGGAGGGGACAAACGAGCGGACAGTTTACCTGATGTTAAGTGATTACCGTCGCCGGCCTTTGGTGTGTATGCAAGTAGTTATTTTATGAAACTGCTGCGTTTATTAACATGTTGGCTGCCATGAGCATCAACGGTGGCACCAGTGGGATCAAAATATTGTAAAGTTAACATTAAATGCAACCACATAAATAAATAATTTCATCCCAATATTAATTTCACATACACAGATATTTGGTTGAAACTGATTTGTAGTAGAGAAGTTCATATTACAGTGGTAATACTTCAGGTTTTAACAACATTTGGATACTATTAATCTCATAATGTGCGTACCTATGTACTATTTATAAATATTTGATATGCACATAGAAATATTGCACGGAGTTACATTTGAAATTTACCACGAGCTTTGCGGTGAAGAAAACATCGTGAGGAAACCTGCACAAACCTGCGAAGCAATTCAATGGTGTGTGTGAAGTTCCCAATCCGCACTGGGCCCGCGTGGGAACTATGGCCAAGCCCTCTCATTCTGAGGGGAGGCCTGTGCCCTGCAGTGGGACGTATATAGGCTGGGATGATGATAGAAATATTGACAATAAATAACTGCAGAAGGTGACACGGAGCGTAGGAGATCATGTTTGATCATGTGATTAAAATAGAAGACAGAATGATGCAGCTAGATTTATTTTATTTATTTATTCATTTATTCATAATAAAGACTTACATATACACCAAAGCGTCTCTATTACTAATGTTTTAATTGATGATATGGTCGAACCTTTTATAATTAATATGGATGAGTATGAACTAAATTGTTTGGAAATTGAATCTTTTATGTTGTTTTCAGAAGCCGTATTCTGTTATTATATTCTCCAATGAGAATAATGAATATGTAAGCGTCTGTCCAAGAAACTGGTTAAATGAAGACAAAAAGACATGTCTTTGGCCAAATAAAAAAATTTTAGAGTAACGCCATAAATTTCAACATACCACCAGAAGCTGATTGGATAACTTATAGACATTCACATAATAGGACATGGTAAGTATGAGACTACATTAATTTACATGTAATTCACTACAAAATAAATATCAATAAATTCAAGGAAAATTTGTGTGAATCACAAAATCTTTTGTTTCTTTTCAGCTCCAAAACGTGCAGTCACTCTCACCGTTTTATGCTACAATTAATATATGCTGCTGGTTTCCGAAGTAAGTGATTTTGAAAAATTGATGTTGGGTATTTATTTATTTTATGGGTTTTTAAAGGCACACTGTATTATGCTAATAAGGTAACTTGACTGTAGCAGGTTTCCAAATCGAGATTGTTTTTTTACAAGCTTTTATTTAACTTGTAATGTATGTAGGTACAGTCGAGTTCATAAACTTGTAAGCAAAAATTTGATCAAAAATATCTGAACACGCTTCTACGCCGTTAATAATAGAGTCGTGGTCAGATATTTTTGATCAACTTTTCGCTCACAAGTTTATGAACTCGACTATATGTACATAATATTATGTTGTCTGGGTGGAATTTTGGAAGCTTAATTTGACCCACTTCCAGTGGTTGGATTGTCTTGAAATTTAGCATGCATATGTAAATCGGGTGACAATACAATAATCTGGCAGTCACATCCTGGTGGTCCGGCCAGGATTGTCTCCGAATCACGGCACTCTTCAACGGTTAATGGCAACAACTTCAAACTTGGTATAGATATGTAGATTGGATGACAACGCAAGTACAGTCAACAGAAAGTACAATAAGCAAAAAAAACTTGTATACATATTTTTTTTTATGATTAGGTTACTTTACTCTTATTTATCTAGTGGTTAAGGAGAAGGCACATCATAAATTGTGATTCATAATGCATGTGTTAATTAACAATTTTAAGTAGGTGTTCTGATATGTAACCTTAATAATTTGGTTTGATTGCAACATGTTTCTAGTGATCTTTTTTATAGTACATTGTCTTAAGGGCGGTAAATAAGGAATTACGAACGAAAGTCTATTAGAAGCCCGAACTCGAAGACTGAGGGCTTTAATGAGTCGATGTGCGTAATTCTAGTACCGCCCGTGCGACATACAATGTTTTTCATCACATTTGCGAGTAAAATTGTATATTTGTAAATGAAAAACTAATATTTTTTCAAAAATTGCCGATACCGCTGGCTGCTGGTGCCGTTAATAATGTGTTCTTAAGATAAGATAATGTTTTTTCTCAAACATACTCAGAAATACTCGCATTATTTCGAAAAAATAAACCGCGAAGTTTAAATACTGTTATAAACCGCTGAACCGAATTAGATGAAATTTGGTATGGAGATAGTTTGAGATCCTGGAACGAGCATAGGATAGTTTTTATCCAGGAAAATTGCATAGTTAGCCGCGGCTGACGGAATTCTGATGTTTAATTTCCCGACAATGATTGAGAAAAGCATTAAATACCTAAGCGTTAAAAGAGATTGCCAGCCTCGTATCCCTTTATCTACTTGGCCGGCAATCCCTAATTTCCCGGCCTCTGCAATAATGTACTATTTTTGGTTGTTAGCTAACTTGAAGGAAGCATTTGCTGTGGAAAAACCTAGGCAGGCGGCGTCATCTTCGTCAGACAAAAGAAAAATTACCAAAAGCAAAAAGTATCGAGATGATTCATTATCTTCACCTCCATCACTCCCTATGAAACCAATTGAAGAGGAATTGAACGAAATACATGCAGGTAATGCTATTTTCAATAATTTGGTAACAAAGTGGTTGATATTAATAAACCAGAACTTATGGCATTACATTACAGCACTAACAATTATTCGTTTTTTTTAGATACAATGACATCTGAAAGCAGTATGGAGTGTGGAAGACCTGACACTAAATGACATCAGTAAGGATGAAGACAGTGACATGGAAAATAAGATATGATCTGGAAACAGCACAACTGATGGCGTAATTCAGGATAAGAAAAAATTAGTCAGTGAAAATAACATAATCGAACCCGGTCAAAATCTCTGTAAACTGTTATAAATTCTGCAAATTTTTTCATTGTTATTGTGGATTGTGTGAATCATAAGTGAAAAGAAACACATTTTACAAGATTTTATTTAAATTGCAAGGTGTGTATGCTATGTATGTACGGGTCAAACCTTGCAAGTTAAATTTGACGCACTTCCAGTAGTCGAATTGACTTCGAATTTGGCATACTAATGTAAATCTGGCGACAATACATTAATCAGGGAGTGACATCTTGGTGGTCCGGCCAGGATCGTCTCCGCAGGACAACTCCTCAATGGTTAATGGAATCGACTTGAAATTTGGTATGGGAATGTAGTTTAGTTGACAATGCAAGTACAGAGAGCATAAAGTACTTACTGTCAGCAAAAATAAAAGCTTCTGTACTTGCATTGTCAACTAACTAAATTGCCATACCAAATTTCAAAAAGATTCCATTAACCGTTGAGGAATTCCGTCCTGTGAAGCCTTTCCTGGCCGGACCACCAGGATGTCTTTACCAGATTATTGTATTGTCACAAAATTTACATAAATATGCCAAATTTCAAGTCAATCCGATTACTGGAAGTGTGTCAAATTTAACTTGCAAGGTTTGACCCTTACATACTATAGTCCATTCAGGATAACATTGGACTCTTAAGGTCACAGAAGAAGAGGTTCTAAACATTTTTTGTGAAGTCGTAATGATGATGATGATGATGATGATGCATAAAATAAAATAAGTAATAAGATGAAGTCATAATTTTGTTTACTTTGTAGGTAGATTAATACGTAATGTACTTACAAAATAACACAATGTTATTACGTAATTTTCTACATAATATTAATTCGATTTATATTTATACAAAATTTACTAACTGTGTTTCGTGGACTCATCCGCTCTCATTCCCTGTTTAAAAATATTCTACTCCTAGATTCCGCTATAAAGCGCAAGCTTTTTTCAATCCCAAATTTCATCAAATTTGGTGCAGTACTTTCGTTGTAAAAAATTTAAACTATTCGTATACGTCACATTTTGATCCAAACTGGCGATTAAAAGCTATAAATAATGTACAGAATATTTCTTGAGTCAGCAATATTATAAACGTTCCGTTTCTTGCAGAATGTTCTTTACCTCTGCCTCTTTAGATATTTTATGGGAAGACGTTTCTGTTTTTAACAAAATATGAAAGTTTTCTATGAAAATTTATTTAAGAATATAAACTTATAGAAAAGAGTTTTCTATTGTATTTAAATTATTATATGAAAAATAGCAAAACTAATAATTGTGTGTGTTTGCAGTAACAAATAAACGTTTTATCTATCTATCTATCTAATCTCACCAACATTCATTATAATTGCGTAAGATTGTATGTATGTTTGTTAGTTACCTACCACTTCACGTCTTAACCGTTGAACCGATTAAGGTAAAATTCGGTATACAGATAGTACAAGATAGGACATAGAATCCTAGTTTTTATCCTGGAAAATTGCAGTTCCCGCGGGATAGCAATAAACGGATTCTACGTGAACGGAGTCGCGGGCAACAGTTAGTTACTGAATAATTGAAACCAATATTGACGTCTTCGATATTTTAATTAGAATTAAGTTTAGACCGTATACTAAAAAAATGCAATTTATTAAATGACTTCCTAAAGCGTGCATTATAAAGAACCTATTTTCCTTCTGTCCATTCCTATATTGAACAGACTGTATGTACATACACACATGTTTTACTTATGATTCACACGATCCACAGACAATAACAACGAAAAAATTTGCAGAATTTATAACATAGTTTACAGAGATTTTGACCAGTTCGATTCCCGGTTATGTATGAGATTTAAATCAAAAAATTGAATGTCATTTTTATTTAGGGACTGTTTCACCATTGATTAGTGTTAACTGACAGTTAAATGTGATGCCGTCTCCGTCTATTCGAACAAAACAAATAGAGAGGGCATCACATTTAACCGTCAGTTAATACTAATCATTGGATGGTGAAACAGTCCCTTAATCTAAAATGGAAGCCATGGTTCCTAAGGACAGGTTTCGCTGTATCTCATAGTTTCTGATTTCTCCCAACTGACCCATTTGGATTGATCATCTGTATAATCTATACTGGTCTATACTATAGACCATTTTATGTGTTCATTAACTCAAGTTGATAAATCAATTTTGTCAGAGCAATTAAGTAATTGGGCTGTTTCATATTGTATAATTCATTGAAGTTTTAGTGGTAGTCTCTAGTCATAGTCATTATACCTATTGCATACCTTGTAATTTTCTCTCTGTGTATAATGTGTTTTCTGTAACGCTTATTATTATTTCTGGTGTACAATAAAGTCTTTGTATTGTATTGTATTGTATAATATTTATGGACATGTGTGAGCAGTCAGTCCCTCAGTCATGGTACTGTTTTAAGAGATAATATATAGAAAATGCAAATGAGACGTTCGCACAACATGCTGGGCTATCTGAATCGCAGTGTGCATTTAGTATCACAAATCCCTTATACCATGCTGTATGAATATTAATCAGCCCTCGTCTTTGCTCAACTCATAATTCTTTTGCCAAGGAATTACTGTACTTTGTATAAAATTACCCCTGTACCCTGTGTACTCAGTTAAGCGGTTAAACTTAAGAAAATACTTACTTTAGTGACAGTAAAGCCCACAACCATATCGGAATATTTTTTGCTTAATTGTTAATAGTAAATCATAAATTTTGAAATAAAAATAAGTATCTAATCTATCTTTTGTTTTTATTTATAAAGAAATTGAATGTTATTTTGGTAATTACTGTTGTTTTTTATTAATTCTTAATAGCTATTTTTAATTATTGTTACTTTTGTAGCTATGTCGAAACTAGTTTTAAATGTTGCTGCTGATAGTTTGTAATTTCAGATGTTATGTTCAGTGCAGAAAGACGTGTACAATTACTGTTAAGTTTGTGGTGATTAGTGCTCGTGTAAAATTACTGTAACTTTCATGTAAAATGATTGAACTATGTTGAAATGTTAACTGTTGTTTAAATTTAATAGTTGTATAATAGTGTAATGTGCAGACATATACAAGTACCAACCAAGTTTAGAATCGCAAGTCAAGTGATTCTTAAATTGGTTGGCACTTTGTATATGTCAGGACAATGCAAAATTATTCAGCTAATAAATTTTAGCAGCAGTTAACGTTTCAACGTCAAGTTTCATTGTCATTTTATACGAAAATTACAGTAATTGTACACGTGCAACCTAGTGCACTAATCATCTCAAACTTACAGTAATTGTACACTTGCAACCTTTCTGCACTGAACATCTGAAGCTTGCAGTAACTTTCACGTGCAACGTTCTGCAGTACTTACCTGAAACTTACAACAATAATACCAAAGTAACTTTCTGTAGGATCCTTTAGTAACGTTAAGTAACATTTATTTGAATCTTACAAATAACATAGAACTGGAACGTTTAAGGATGTTTCAAAATAATGTTACTGGCAGTACTTACCTGAAACTTACAATAATAATACCAAAGTAACTTTCTGTAAAATCTTTTACCAACGTTATGTAACATTCATTTGAATATTACAAATAATATGGAACTGCAAGATTTAAGGATGTTTCCAAATAATGTTACTGCAACTTCACCAAGTACCTTAAACCAAAACTTACCAGCAACGTCGCTACGCAAGTTGAAAAAATGTATATTTTAACGTTGCAGAAACCTTTCATTACAAACATACTTGCAGCTTAAAAAAGTAACTTTCGTTTAAAAGTTGCAGAAAGTTTGCCACACAACTTTACTTAAGTTCTAAATACTACTTACTGAAACTTATATAAGCAATGTTGCGAAAAAGGCTTACAACGTGGGTACTTTCAAGCTTTCTACAACGTTTTTGCAACATTGAGAAAAAGTTAAAAGTGAAACTTATTGTAACTTTCTCCAGAGATCTTCCTGCAAGGTTGTTTTGTGGAGTTGCAATAATCGTTCAGGTAAAAGTTACTGTAACATTCTTACGGAAGTTTCAAGAACCTTCAATTTGAAACTTACTTTATGATACCTGTTATGGATATTGAAACTTCCCAAAGAAATGTTTCAAAAATACCTTATAAAGTGGGTACTTTCAAGCTTGCAACAACGTTTCTACAACGTTGCGTGAAGGTTGAAAGTGAAACTTACTTCAACGTTCTCCATAGATCTTTCTGCAAGGTAGTTTCATGAAGTTACAATAATCGTTCATTTAAAAGTTACTATAACGTTCCCTTACAACCAGAATCGCTTATCTGCATGAAATGTAGTTTCGAGAAAAACGCATTTAAAGGTTTGCATGCTCTAAAAACCTATAAAAACTAGTTATACTAAAACATCTCTGTGTTTATATTTAGATAATTTATCCCTTAATAGGATAGCGCTATGTTATTTACTCTATACTCGCGCTGAGTAGGTTAAAATAGAGCTTTTCTTCAAAAGGTAATGCAGATAAGCGATTTTGCCTGTAGACACGTTTTTTTTTTTATCTTCCAAACTAGCAAGTTTACGCAGATATATTGGATAAACTATCATTTTAAGTCCAAAATTGAAGCATTTTTCGCCGAATACAGTGTTAAAAATGCTTACATGTTTTATACAATTTAAGTTTTTAGTTAAGTCTCAGCGCAAATAAGAGGTATTGGCTGTACACAAATCGGAATTTACCTCTTAAGCGCGCTTAATAGTGCAAAATATTTCTAAGATATTTTGACTCTAGGCTTTTTTTCTGTTTTTCTAGCTTATATGCAATGTAGCATTATTCTGTTTTGTTTTTATCATTCAAAGACATATAACTTGTATTTTTCGAAAGAGTTCCATCAATCTATTTCAACAAATAGGTACCAAATAGCCCAAAAATATAAATAAATGAAAACTAGCGAGCTAGTCTTAAATATAGTATTATATTTCTAGTATATGTGAGATATATTACGTTATTCCTTTAATGTCATATGTGCTGCTTAATACATTTAATTATAGAACTTTTGATTACATGCATACAACAAAAAACATATTTTATTCAAACATTTTAATAAAAAGGCACTTAGCGTCTCAAGGCTCAAAGTAACCACTGAAACAGTCATGGAAAAAGAACCGTAATGGTAATAACCATCAGCCTTCTTCTTCATCAAAACGATAACGAGCATGGATATTCAGGTTTCGATGAACTAAATAGAAAAACATAGGTATAACCAGATCCAGCAGACCGTCGAAATGAACCGCGAGTGTCATTTAGATACCTACTATTTACTACTTCGTATCGTAGGTACGTCGTATCAATGAATAGCTTATCACGGCATAAAACATTTACGTTGTCACACATTTTCATTGTTCTTGTATTAGGTAATATTTTTATCAATTACGACATGTCGTCTGACTTTTTGAGTTTTGATACCAGGCCTGTAACTTTGCAAACCAACCGTCGAACAAGACAAGGCAACAGAAAATCGAATCCAAACTCTGTTGAACCTCTTTCAGTAGAGGAATTTAAACTACCTGCATTAAAAAGCTATACACTAATCCACTGCCAATAAGCGCAGCTAAAAAAATGAAGATTTAATTACTTTTTACAAAAAAAAATGTTATACCGGAGATTCACCATGGCTGGTTGCACTGGCCTGTGATGAAGACGTTATTGAGCGTGTGCCAGTGCAGCTGAGACAAGCAGTGATGAAAAATAACCTTAATGGTAATAATCATCAGTCTTCTTCTTCATCACTGCTTGTCTCAGCTGTGGCTACTGAAACCAGCCATGGATAATTAATATTACCTAAGCCAAGAACAATGAAAATGTGTGACTACGTAAATGTTTTATGCCGTGATAAGCTTTTCATTGATACGACGTACCTACGATACGAAGTAGTAAATAAGTAGGTTATCTAAATGACAATCACGGTTTATTTTGACGGTCTGCTGGGTCTGGTTATAATGTTTTTCTATTTAGTTCATCGAAACCTGAATATCCATGTTCCTTATCGTCACCTGAAAGAACACTGTTAAATTACGGAATCGCTGTTATACATATAGATCTGTTCACTCACGAAGGCGCGCCCCTCCACAGCTAATTATTAATGTACACGAGTAAACCTCGTAAGTACTTACACATTGTCTTAGTCTTAGTGTGCGTGACTGACGGTACGCTTGCGACTGAAGCCATAAGGACAAGTTCGAGCTACGCACACATAGACTTGTCGTACGGATACGTTTACAATTACAATTCTTATAGAATGTGGAGGGGCGGACTTTCGTTATTGAACAGATCTATAATTACCTAAATAAGTTTTAACTGCTTTCAAGCGTGTCCGAACCGACTAAGCTAGCCTAGACAAAGTGCACGCTTCTTTACAATACAGCGCGAAACGTCTAAGCGATACTTAAGCGATTTTGGCTGTAGCGCTTCTTATGGTCGAAGCAAACATTGTTACAAGCAATATCGCCTATATTATATTTAGTTTGTTTTCGCTGTTGCAATAATTGAAATATAAAGTAATGCTGAACAGGCAAAACCTACTAACATTATTTTAGCACTTTTAGGCAGTACTCAAATTGCATTTTTATTGAAATCTTAACTTTCCAAAATCGCTTGTTTGACATTAAAATATTTTTGCTGTTGTAAAATAAAAAAAAATGCTGTTTAACCGACGCGTAGTTGTTTTTGGTTGTTGATTTTCTTAAAAATCGGCTTTAAGTGAGCTTAAGAAAAACGTAACTCGGTATTGGAGTATCGTACAGTAAAACGGGTTTCAACAGCATGTAGATCTTGGAAAGTACATTCTAACGATATATTTAACTCAGTTTTGCCCAAAAGTGACTTTAAGCGATTCTGGTTGTAAGGGGACGATAACTTCTCGCTAGAAAGTTACTGCAAATTCCAAATGAAAGTTTCAAAAATACCTTAGAAAGTGGGTACTTTCAAGCTTGCAACAACGTTTCTAAAACGTTGCCTTAAGGTTGAAAGTGAAACTTACTTCAACGTTCTCCAGATATCTTTCTGCAAGGTAGTTTCATGAACTTACAATAATCGTTCATTTAAAAGTTACTATAACTTCTCGCTAGAATGTTACTGCAAATTCCAAATGAAAGTTTCAAAAATACCTTAGAAAGTGGGTACTTTCAAGCTTGCAACAACGTTTCTAAAACGTTGCCTTAAGGTTGAAAGTGAAACTTACTTCAACGTTCTCCAGATATCTTTCTGCAAGGTAGTTTCATGAACTTACAATAATCGTTCATTTAAAAGTTACTATAACTTCTCGCTAGAAGTTCTAGGAAACTTAATTCGAAACTTACTTTTACTTTATCTTTGTATGTTATTGCAACTTGCAAATGAAACGTTTCAAAAATACCTTAGAAAGTGGGTACTTTCAAGGTTGCAACAAAATTTGTACAACATTGCAACAATGTTACAACCTTGCAAATGTAACTTGCAAGCTTCCAAATGCAACGTTCGTTAACATTTAGGCAATGTTACCTTGCTCAGTGGGTATGTAAAATACCTACATCTATATTTATCGTACCTACTGTTTTTAGTCAAACTAAAAGGATGAACGGCTATACAAGGGTTACAAATAACTGTACTTGAATGCGTTCCAGTGAATGATTCTGTTCGTAAATAATGTTCCTGGTTTGCGGCATCGAGGCACTTTTTAATGGTTTCAGAGGTTTATGTTAATCAGAACTTGAGAATATATTATTACTTTAATATCATTTTTTTTTGTAACCATAAGATAACGGCACCAACCAATTGACCCACTCATTTATTGATAGGAGATTCTCCCTACATACTACATTATATATTAAACACTAGCTGTTACACGCGACTTCGTCCGCGTAGAATTCATTTATCGCTATCCCGTGGGAACTATGCCATTTTCCGGGATACAACTATCCTATGTATATCTTCCCCGAGACTCAAACTATCTGTATAATCGTGATGAAGTAACAAACAAACAGACTTACAAACTTTGACATTTATAATATTAGATCATCATCATCAGCCGGAAGACGTCCCTTAGAACGCCGCAATGAACGACAACTCGCCACTTGCATCCACCGATTTCCCACAACTCTCACGATGTCGTCAGTCCATTTGGTAGGAGGCCAACGCTTCATCTTCCGGTTCGTGGTGATATTAAGTGACAATGCTTCACGAAACATTTGGGTGGCTTTTATTTTTCATCATTTTCTGCCTATTAGTATACGTAAATACCCCTCTGCTGGAATTGTACTGGCAATCAAACTGCTTCACAACTAAAAGCATGTTTCACGATGTTTTTTTTCACCCAAAAGCTCACGTTAAATTTCAAATGTAATATTTTGCACAGTCAAAATTCTAAAATGGTTAGAGCTGGTTTGACCCCACCTATAACATACTCGTACATAGGAAAAACTTAAGCAAAGTATTTATTTATTTATTTAATGAAATTGCACAGTACATACATGTTACTGTAGTACAATCCAGTAAGGGTGTTGCATTTTTTTATATTAGAAAGGCCAGACAAACGAACTAGTGGGTCACATGATGTTAAGTGATCAATAGACACCCGCAGCGCTTTACGCGATGCCAGTGCGTTGTCGGCCCTTTAGAAAATTATACACTCGCCTCTTAAAGGCACCCAGGTCGTAACTCGATGGGAAGACCCCAGCGGGAAGCTCGTTCCAGATTTTGCAAGTTCGCGGCAAAAAAGACCGCTTAAAACGCACCCTCGAAGACTGCCATTCATCAACATGATGTCGATGAAATGAACGCTTACGACGGGTGGATCTGTAATGGAACCCCGCAGCTGGAATGAGGTCGAAGAGTGCCTCAGAGCATTCCCCGTTGTAGATCTTATAGAATACACAAAAGGAGCTAACAATAACAATATAACAATGTTTAGGTAATTTCTTAAATCTTAAAGTAAAGGCTCAAGCGTAGGTAAAAAACTCACTAGACCATTACAGCTTTTTTTTATTACAGAATGTTATTTTTGTTTTGGACTTACACTATATTTCATTAAGCTAAATTAAGCAAATAACACCCCTCTTTTCGCGTCGGGGGTTAAAAAGAAACTACTTTATAGGGAAAATGTTTTGTACGAGCTTTTTCCTTGAATAAAAGGCACGAAACAAAAAGTTTTTAACCATATACCTACGTGGAAAATTTGTATCGGTTTTTGCTATTTTATTTGAAAGTTTATGCTCAATCTTATTTGTAATTTTCTCCCTTAGCACGCTCGAGTAGGCACCGTGCTTAATCGCTTCTGCAGTTTCACTTTCAAGGCATTGCTATTTTTACTGCACAACGATTTGCTTTAACATTCCCGATTTATGGTTTCCTGGTTCGGAAAGCCGAATTTAAACCGATGCTTATTCAGTGGACTGAAACCCAATTTTTCAAATGGTTTCCAGCATGATTTCAATGCTTGATTTGATTTGGAGTTTTGACAAAGAATAAAAAATGAGGGATGGCAGTAGGTTTACCTAGCAAACCAAAGATTGAATTGAGAATTCAGTATTCAGTATTAATTTAATTAAACAGTTCACATAATATTATATTAAAACAGATGCCCTGCTGGGGCGTAGCAATAATTACATCAAGTTAACGTAATAATTATATAAGATGATAGTTTCATTTTTTCTAAGGGACAATTCTTGAAATCAAACCTCCTCTCTTATATTATATCTACTATTTTAAAGTACTTAGCATCTGTGTGTTGCTACAAAACAACAGTTCAAATAACACAAACAAACAGAATTACTAACAAGTAATAGCAGTACTTTGTTGTTAACTTTCTCTACATAGTTCTGTTTTTTTTCTGCTTATTATGGTGGCTACGTTATTACGTACCTACTGCTAATAAAAAAATATTTTTATGAATTAAAGCTGTAATTTTTACAACTCTACTCTTAAATCAAAGTCAGCGCATTTGTTCAAATAATTCGAATGGTATTTTCGAGTTCCTAAAGTAATTTTAATAATTTATCCCTAGCTGATCCTGGCTTAGCTCGACCATCGATTTTAATACATAACGTATGTTATTAATTAATTAAACGTGGTGCTATGAGCGTTGTCGAACGAGCCATGAAAAGAGAGTTAGCGTAGATGGGTGGGCCCATATGTAAATGATTTGCATATAGCATTATGGTGATTAGGGTAGCGTTCGTTACGCGGACTAAGTAAGCTTGCTGTCAGGAATATTTAGCTTACACGGACCCACCGATGTAAGCAAGACGAATCTACAGAGGCTTAGCGCGTCATGTAGCGTATGAGTTTCACGTTAAACCCGGCTGGTAACTGCTTCGGGCTCAAGCTGTTTTGGAGCAAATTAAAGGATAAGTTATAGGATAAAGGATAGGTTGCTTTTGTACATTTTTTTCGTTTGCTATCTTTTAATATCATGTGTTTTATGTGCGATAAAGAATTGTATAATAAAGGAAAAAATCTTTTTTTAAATTAATTTAATAGTTTTTCTTACTCGAAGTATCCTCCTAATGTTTAAAACTAAGGTTATAATTATTTTAGTTCATTTAGAGCTATTGCTTTCATGAACTATTTCTTGAAGCTACATACAATAGGGCGCAACGAGGGTAGGTCCTCATCTTCTTCTTCTTCTTCTCAGTCGCTTACTCTTGGCAGAGCAGTCGTGGTCACGCGAGACGCTCGGTAGCGCTTCACTACCGTGCGCCATTTATCCCTTGCTGAGGCCTGTCTTGCGCATTCGTTGAGGGATTTGTCAGTCAACGACTTGATTTCCTCATAGTCAGAGGCAAAAATATTTTATACGCCAAAATTAAAAATCGAGCCTTACCTGTATATTTTTATTAATTGTTGTGGTAGCAGGAATAAAAAAACTCATTAAGTGTAAATTTCAGCGGTTTTTTTTTCTATTATGGCAGGAACAGCAGCAGCATTTTTATTCTAGTTCTAGAAATAGGTACATCCCTGTAACAGACAGACACATAGACGGACAACGAAGCGTCAGTATGCATCAGTAAGAATCACGGAACTCTGTCAAAAAAGGAAATAAAAATTACGCTACGTACCTATACCAAATTTCAAATGATTTATTCAGTAAATAGGCCGCAATGGGCACTTTTACACGTCATTTTTTAAACTACCAGCGCTTTCGGAAAGACCATCATTGCCAAGAAGAATGCGCCGCAAGAAACTTGGCAGAGTCATTTTTTCATAATAATATAATTACAAATAAAATACTTAAAAACTTTATTTATCAACACAAATATACATAGATCGATTGATAGAAAAAAATTAAAACCTTAAAAACTATATTATACAATTAAAGAAAAAAAATACAAATAACAATAATAATACCAATTGTAACACCCATAGCTGCAAACTTTTTACTAAAGTATTTCGGATCAAATAATTGCATCGTTTCAAAGAGAACCGTGGATTCAAACTGAACATCACTTATATGCGAATAAAGCACCCGCAGATAATTTCAACAAAGAGGCACACAACTTATTTCCCGACGAAGAAATTAGATGGAGGAAGAAAGTAAATTGAGCATCAGAAGTTCGTGAGATCCAAAAATAATAAGGCTGGGTTCATTCTGGCAGGGAATCTGCAACTTTGTTAATAGAAATTAGCTTTTCACCTCAGCAGCTCAAACAGGCAGGTTTTGCTATGAAAAATCAGTGAGCAAAATCGCATTTTGCTCACTCCGTGAGACAAAGTAGCTTTTTAATTATTTTTTTTAAATGCTGAGGACAGTGCTGGGTCCACTCACTGAATGCCAAATAATTGAACTTGACTTTGATCTGTCACTTTCACTTCAATATGAAAAAAGCGAGAGTTAGTATCAAATCGATACTAAGTTCGATTTTCAAATTCTGTAGCCCTAAAAAGAAACAAACAAACGTTCGGATATAAATATAACCGCAAAATTACAAAACGTCTGTTATATTAAATAGGTATATAGAGCATTATTAGAGGGATTTTTTATACTAAAAAATTACTTACTTACTTACGCACTTATTGCTCGAAGCTTGTACGGTGCTATTCTCAAATATAAACTAAAAACTACAAAGTTAAATTAGCAAACAAAACGAGCATAAATGAACGAATATCCCGCTCAATTTTACTTTTTCTTAGTTTTTTTTTTACTTTTTAATTAAGCAAGAAGCATTATACCAACCTAATAAAAAAATAATGTGTTGACCTTTAGCATTAAAATAATATAATATGTCAAAAATGAATTAATTATAATAAGGACAAATTAAAAAACAAAAACACGAGGTAAAATTTTAAAAAACAGTGAATTATATGACAGCGAAATATTTCCGAAATGTTACAATTTTCCCACTCTCTTAATAAAGTACGCAACCTCGTTTTACGAAAGCCGCTGCTCTTGTTTTTTTTTAATAAATTCGTTCCGTAAACTGCCTATGTCTTAAAGTTGGATCAAATATTTGTCAAATTGAATGAATTTGAAAGTAATCTATTAATATTCATGTTTCAAACAATATAAATCCTAATAAAATCATATTTAAAGGTTTATTTTTATACTGGATACTTTTTCGTTCCATATTCAAAACCTGTCTACTTACCGGAGACTTTTGATCGTTGTCTGGCATTCTTAAGTGACTTTTTAAAGATGTAATGGCGACTGTATGAATCATTTTCGAGAAAAAGTTTTAAATATGATTAAGTAAGTAGGTACTATATTTATTTCTAAACAGTCGAATTATATTTTAAAGTTTTGATATTTTTTGTCTTCTAAATATATGTGGTTTTGTTTAATCTTTAATTTAAATGTTCTCGCTGCTCAGGTGAAAAGTTGTATGTGTCACACGAGACCAAAGTTTTTTTGCATCTCGTGTGTTTGAAATCCCTCGCTGATCTCATGATTCTAACCTAGAATCACTCGCTATCGCTCGTGATTCAATTGTAGAATCCTTCGCTTACTCGGGATTCAAAATCAACACTCGCACCAAAAAACGACTTTGCTCTCTTGTTGCACAAATAACTATTGCATTTTGTGAACTTAAAGAATTTCTTTGCTCACCCGCGATGATGAGTAAGGACTCATCATCAGAGTCTCGACTCTGAAGATGAGCTCTGGTTGAGTTCGAAACGCGTCAGTGTGGTGTGGTGGTGGTGATAAATGGTTTGCGTGATTTGTGTGTGTTCTTACAGTGTGGAGGTGGAGGAACGTTTGTTGTGATTAGTCTAACATCTGGTAGCATGGTGTACGGTTGTTTTGCTCTGAAGATGAGCTCTGATGAGTACGAAACGCGTCAGCGTAGTATGGTGGTGGTGATTGATGGGTTTGTGTGATTTTGTGTGTTTTACGAGTACAGTGTGGAGGTGGAGGAACTGCATGAACACGCATATATTGCATAAGCTTAGCCATCGTAAGGTCGCGGGTGAGCAAAGAAATTCTTTTAGTTCATTGATATGGACCTCCGCAAAGAAACGCCTGATTTAATAAATTATTTTGCATTTTGTATTAAAGATACGCTTGAAAAGCCAACGCAAATTGGCAAGTTTGGTAGTGGAGCTATTTAGCTCTAAGTAGTGTTGACAGCCACTTTAAATCTGTATTCGCTTGTTTTGTGACTCAGGATGGTGCTTCTGGTGATTTTAATGACATAAAATATACTTTTTTACTTTTTAAATGCCTACCAGTATACCATGTTTTACAACGTATACCTACTTTTAAATTTAAGAATTTTATTGAATGTTAAGAAAAGGTAAAAAGGAAGTCGGTTGTTTATTTTTACTAAACCCCA
The DNA here is from genome assembly GCF_025370935.1 of Choristoneura fumiferana. NCBI lineage: Eukaryota > Metazoa > Arthropoda > Insecta > Lepidoptera > Tortricidae > Choristoneura > Choristoneura fumiferana. The sequence continues at coordinate 31,474,725 of NC_133472.1, forward strand.
ATAGGTTATAATTAGATGAAAACTTATAGTTTACTAAGTAGCTGTTGCTCGTAACTTGGTCTGCAAAGAGTTAATTTATCGCTATCTTGCAGAAAATATGCAATTTTCTGGTATTAAAACTATCATACGCCCTTTCCATGGTTTCAAAACATCTAAATAATATCATTGCAACAAAATTGCTTAACTGCTTCAAGCGTCAAGAATTGACAGACAGAAAGAAAGACAGTGATGCTTACCCGCGGCTCCGTCCGCGCAGGATTCGTTTATCGCTGTCCCGCAGGAACTATGCAATTTTCCGGATAAAAACTATCCTATGTCCTTCTCCGGGACCTAAACTATCTGTATACCGAATTTCATCTGAATCGGTTCTGTAGTTTGGACGTGATGAAGTAACAAACAAACAAACAAACAGACTTACAAACTTTCGCATTTATGACATTAGTGGGATTAGTGGGATTGTTATCGTCATATTCGCCATCATGTCACTTAAAATATACAGGTAATATTGAATATAGGCTTTCCCAAAGGATTTTCACTGCACCGGTTATGTAATACCGGGTGGGCCCTGTAACTGGAGCAAAAAAATGAAACACAAGTTCTGCTACTCAAATGGAACTACTTTAGTTCTGCAACTTTCAAAAATTGAGTAATTTATCATTAGGTATGTTTATTCCAAACAAATTAAATGGTATTTTCAATGTACGGCATCCAAATAGCCTAAATGACATCGCCTGTCACGTAACAAAATGACGGACTTCGCAATACAATGCTTTACCAATTAAACTTTAAACTATAATAAAAATCATAATATGTTATTTTCAAAAGTAATAGAATTAAATTAGCTCAAGATGTAGAGTGGAAACTTTTAATTTTTTGCTCCTTTTACAGGGCCTACCTTGTATATTAAACGTTTATTCTCAGAACATTATAGTACTTTCGATACTTAGCAGAGTTAACAGATGAGTGAGATTGGACAGTACAGCACTCACCGAAGCCATTGGCTTCCCATGATTATTACCAGATAGTCCGTCTATCTACCTAGTCAGTAAACGTTCTTATAACTTACAGTAAATAGGTCCTTCGCGTACCTATAATTTTTAAACCAGTGTGACCCTAGCTCAAGTATAACAGAATTCACAAACTTTTCGCACATCAAAGCGCCTCAGCAAAATGTAAATGAGATACGGAAATAACTGTTATTCAAATTATCATATTGGAACGAAAAAGTTTATTCCGCAGTTACTTATATTATATTCATAGGCAGTAATTAAAAAACAATGTTAATTTATCTCCATCGATGAAAGCTGCCTGTTTTAAATGCTGCTTGCCTAGGGGAAATGTACGCTTGCATGAACGTCATTTGTGTTACCGTCATTGTCTATTTATCGTTATTTTTGGTGTAAATTTACACCCGAGGGAACAAATTTACGTCACCGCAGTGAGCACGGTTTGGGGTCATGGTCGTGTGCTAACCATAGAGCTATTCTTATCATTTTACAAGGGGTTGATTAAATAACTGAAAACCTCACACACCCCAACAAACTTTTACTTTTATTTTAGTTAGTTTATTCCGTTTTTTTAAATACTGTAATTATATTTTTAATTTAAAAAAAATCGCATATTATGCTAAGGGTCTGCTTCACCACTCATTGATCTATACTCGTACTTGTCATTTACGCTACGTTGTTATTAGAAGAAAATCAAAACTGGCAGAATAATGGCCAGTATTTAATTAGCTAAATACTGATCCTCGCAATGATATTATTTATTTCGTGTATACTCTAATGCTAATTTTAGACCGGGCCCAGTGGAAAAAGGATGGAAAACAAAACACAACCTGCTTTAACGAATAATGTAATAATCGATTCTGAACAAACTACTTTCAGGTTTCCAATAATTTCATTAACGCCCTGTATTCATTCAGTAAACCAAAGTAGCAACAAGGTAATTTTAAAGGCAACCAGTTAGGGGGGACACATCACTTCCCGTCTCAAAAGGCCCTGATGGTAGAATGGGCAGCAGCGCTCTTTATGCCAACTATATACGAAGTTCGAGCTCCAGCACTACGCTGTAGAAGGCAAGGGGTAAACTACTATATATTTTTCTAAGAAATTAAAGTTTTTTAAATACATAGGTACCTAATTAAAATAAAAGAAAACTTTTTGACTCAACACACCTATGTCTTCTTTACCCATTCATATATATTGGCTTCAATATATTTAAATTTCTGTGCACGACCAACCCTTTTCCAATTTTTGTAAAGATGATAATACAAACTCAATACCTACCAACCGGTCTATACTGTATTTACATTGTATACATATTGCATATTGCATTGTATTGTGGGAACTATGGCCCAAGCCTCTTGTTCTGAGAGGAGGCCTTGCCCGCAGTGGGACGTATATAGGCTGGGATGATGGATGATGATGACATATTGCAAATACCTACGATGACATAGCTGACACGGCACCAGATACGAGAATATTGATTTATGCAAAATAATGTGTGCTCGACCAATTTCACACGCTGTGGGCTACACTGCACTAGTTTTCCTTCATTCATATGGAGATGGCACTTTGTATTAAATTTACTTTATATGGGATATCACGAAACGGATCCGGCATGTTTTGTCCCGTGGTTTTAAGTTCGAATGAACAGCCCTGTAAAGTATCACTGAATTTTTTATCTAGTAAGATAACGTCACGTCACAAGGCGATCCAAAACCAGTTATTATAATCATGGGGAAATCTTTTTTTCATACGATAGGCGGGAAGGCAAGTGTAAGTTTGGGACTCGACCGCAAACGGTGTCCGCTTCCAGTGGCCATATAGCTAAATCTTTCAGATAGGTAAGAAGGAGAAGCAGGGTTAAACAGGACATTATAAAGAAGGCAAAGGGTATGAATGTCTCTGCTACGACGAATAGGTAGCCAATGAAGCTGTTCGCGGAAGTGGGAGACATGATCATACTTACGTAGACCATAAATGTACAGTCACGAGCACCAATATCTGACACAACAAGCGTGCATAAATATATGATACGACTCTATTCTAGGGCCGGAAGGACGTGTCAGATATTTTTGCACGCTCCGATGTGGCAGTTATTAATGCTGGTGACTGTACACACATTCTGCAGAAACCGTCCTGAGGAAATTTACACAAACCTGCGAAGAAATTCATTGGTGTGCATGAAGTTTTCAATCCGCACTTAGCTCACGGGAAAAATGGTTCAATGGTGCTCTCGTTCTAAAAGGAGTTCTGTACCTTGCAGTGGAAGTTATATAGGCCGAGATTTAGTTACAATGGTGTCGTCTTTTCTCTTTATTTCCTTTATTAATAGCTCAATCATTCGAGTAATATTTTCATAGGTCTTTATAATTAGGTTTCAAAATAGATTTCATTTTAAATTTTACTTCAGGAATATAAATTTAAAAACTACTACTTAAAGCAGTAGGGATTTCAGAAAACTTCAAGATTACCGTTAACTCGGACGTGGAAAAATGCAACTGAGAAAATGCAATATTTTCACCCGCATAAGGATTTCACTTGTCAGCTAGACTAGAAGGCGAAGAAAATATTCTAATATGCATTTACAAAACGATTATTATCTGAAATAAATTTTGCATTTCAAAACATTTCTTTGCGTGCTTTTTATTCGAAAACTAATCCTTCTATCTCTAAGATCCATTCATTAGATCCATTATGAATTTACTGAGATGACCTTAATAGTTTTCGACTCTTTATATGATTATGAATTACGAGGCTGCTAGTAACAGACGAGAAATGGTCTTGTTTTTAAAAACGTAAAAAAATAAATAATAGAAACCACTCAAGTTGGA